>NC_073746.1:273687740-273709189 GCF_029784135.1 Toxorhynchites rutilus septentrionalis | reverse complement strand
TAACGAGGATTCTAATGAGAACCCTCTATGCCATTATTTTTTCGCATCATTTTGGTACTTTGCAGGTTTTGGAAAATGTACGATTTTTTAGGAAATGGATAATTGGGAATTGGGAAGAAATAATTCCTAAGCATTGATATTTCTCCACGACCAACAATAAAAATTACAGCGTATGTTTTCGTTTGGAATAAAAAGCCTGCCATTAATAAGTTAAAATTACATGAAATAAGAAATGTGGATGATTACTTAGACCCCTCCATACTCCTGTGCTTGTTCGTCCCGGAATGTAAAATGATGCAATTATGAATACCGTATATTTGCTAATTGAAGTGACTTTTAGTTTGCGGAATGTTTGTACTTGCAAAAAAAGAGGGTTTCGGCCAATGTTCGATTTTTCGAACAGTAATTTCCCGGAAAATGGAAGATGGGAAAAAATTCTTGAACATTGGGGTTTCTTCAGCGCCAATAATCGAAATTACACCAAAAAACAATTTTACAGCTTGATCGTTAATGGGCTAAACTTATCGACTATGAAGCTTAAGAAGAAAAAGAAAAATTTATCACTTTGCTTCATGAAAATCTGGGAGCAATAAAACCAACATCTGTTGATTCTGAGCGTGCATTTTCGGCGCCTGTCTATTTTTGTAGTAAAATTCGTTCCAAGTTGAATGATGAAACGCTTAATGTTGTATGCGAAGGTACATGGTCTGGTTGATCAGTAGTTCCATTTATATTAGGACATCTAAAACATGCATGATTCACGGATAGCCTCAAAAGATGAAGACCTTTATCGTATCGGTATTCGATTTCTGCTACAAAATTGTAGCAAGCAATGCATAATATTTTGAATGATTCACTTGTACCCATTTTTTCCGACTGACTTGCAACAATATTTACAGTTGACGAATGATTTGCTTCCTTTCATTCGATTGGTATTGTGTTTGTATATCGTATCGTATCCATGTCTCGTCAAGAGTAACTAAGCGCTTGCTAATCTCTGGGTCAGGGTCGTTCATAGAAAGTGTCTCTTCTTAGATTTCAATGCGTTGATATTTTCAATGCTTTAGACATCCATCTGGAATGATGACGGCATCAGTGGTAAGCCTAACAGTTTCACACCCCAACAGGTCTAGATTCAATCCCATGTGTGAAACCTTGCGAAATCGGGAATTTCTGAGGCGAAAAAAATCATGTCTTTTTTCGGAAGGGAAGTCAACTGTTGTCCCGGTTAATATTTTGTTAACTCTGGTATATAGAGTCCAGTTATTTATGATTAACACTCAACGTGGCGGAAATAAACGATGAAAAATATGCGGAGAAAAGAATCTTCTAAGAATCAAACTCTCCAGTAAAAACCTCTGAACAGATTAGAGTATTATGTTAAGGATTCTAGCTATCTCTCTGATCACCAGTCTTATGCTCCTTCGTTCCTGGTTTATTACATTACCAGGTTCAATGCTGAACGGCAAGATATGGATCCCTCGGCAGCGAGAAGAGCTAAACAAAACAGCCACGAGAAAAAAGTTTGAATAGTTGTGATCTTGAAAAAAAAGCAATAATTGAATTGAGTTATAATAGGTGAACTTAAATAGTTTTCAGTTACGTTTTTCTGGTAAAAATACGGTAAATGAATTGGATATATTATTATGAGAAATTACTAACTTGATCAATTCGAAATTGTAGGCATTTCGATTGTAAATTGGAGTATTTAGGAGAAGGTTTATTGTTTAAATTCAAAGGAAGTCACTAAACGGTGGTGAAATCAAGGTTATACAAACTTGTATACCTATAAAGGGTCGACAATGTACTTTATTTGTTTAGAAATTAAAAATTACTTCTTCGAGGGAAAAAGGAGTTTTTTGTTGATTTGGAAATCGTTTCCTGGGTTCCTAATAAAAAAATCCAACAGCTTTTTAATTCGTTTATTGTGGAAACGCAAATCAACGTCGACCCCAGTAAGAGCGGTTCAGCGGTCGTCGTTTCTCCAGTTTTCGGAGGTGATGGCCTTCCAGGAGAGTATTGGTCCACGAATACAGTTATTTCGATAGAGTATGGTCATCCTATTATTGCAATAATTTAACTGTATCAGACAGTTGATTTCACTTTTACCTAAAACTTTCAATTATTTCCAATTCATCTCTTAATTTTAAGTGAGAGTTGATATTTTTTGTAAACAAATCACTGCCTCCAAGACTAACGAGCAATAGTCTTAACCCTTTGCGGTCGCATTTAATGTTGATATGGGTGTCGTACTGGTCGAACTTAATTTCTCTTGAAAGAGATCATGTTATCTTCCCACGCTAATAATATTCTGTTTATACCGAATACCGTTATCTATTATTAATAGAAGATCCGTATTGTTTCGTGTACAAGTTCACTAGACATTAAAATTCGTTCAGAAAAGTGTTAACTATTACATAGTTGAATGAAGTATTTAGTATGATTCTTTGCTGTGGTGGCTTAGAGCAGACATACGACCCCAAGGAGTTAATTACGCACGAATATCACTAATAATACTGTCGTCGTGACATAGAAAAAAGACTAGGTAAATATGTTTAAAAAATTTGACGGTGTCACCAAATGGGTCTGAGTTCGAACCCTCTATAAGTCGATTTCCAGAAGCAAGACACTATTATTTACGTTATATCATGTTTATATTCGAGCATTTGACCTCAGAACAGTGTGTTTCGCAAGACAACAGCATTCCACGGAAGCTCTCGCTCGTGTAGGTTTACTTACTCATGACTAACAGGTGGAAAGCAAATGCCAAATAGTCGATCTACTCTCAAGTCCGAGTACGTAGCTATTCTCATTGGCCGTAGGATTTAAAACTGGTTCCATTTCGAACTGGGAAATAACAAACGTTCCTTAGTCAACCCCACGTATGAGGGGGCGAGGCCAGAGGCACAAACGTTCAAGCGCTGCAATGGCATGACAGAAATTTATTTCTTGAACATTTATAGCCACCGCCACCGGTTTTCATAGGGGCTTACACTTGTAATGCATACAAACCACCACAATTATTTCCCGATGCCGCGGGTTAACGAACCTCGCGTGCTGTTTGCCTGTTATGACGTTCTAAGTCTGCACTCGAGACTAGACTCTGTGCAAGTCAATTATATCATACCGTCGATCCATAAGACGTATAAGTCACCCAGCTACAACTCGGCCATTGCCACATGAAAAACAAGCACTATCAGTAGCACCTTAAACAACGGCATTTTCAAGGCTTATGAGCTTACGCTAGACTGCACACACTGCAGACCTTGGGTTTCTTGTGAACTTTTCATGAGCAGCGATTTGTTTGCAATTCGTATTTCTGTTCTACCAGTCGCCGCCGCCCGTTCAGCACTCGAACACGACGGATGAAAATCACAGCCGCTGGCTGATTGAAAGACGAATGAACTTTTTAATCAAATTCTCGTCACAATCGAATAGATAGACAACAAGCTGCGCACTGATAGCGTTGCGTTCGTTGTTGATTGATGCTCATGCTTTATCACTTTTATTGTTCCTCGTCCTGGCGACGATTCTCCCCGTGTTGTTCCACTGGGACTTTGAAAAAGCCCCACTCAATCATCGTGTGTGTTTGGACGCTGACCAATTTGTGGGTTCCCGCTCTGTCGCATCAAAAATTCTCGACTCGACCTAGTTTCGTACTTTGCCAACTTTGCAAACAGTGTAAAACTCAGATCATTTTCATTGCTTCTGGGCTGGCTTTCACAAGCCAACGGCCGCAGTACTTATGAGCGTATAAATAATAAATTAATCACTTGCCCTGTAGGTCATAGCATATATATCAACATACACTCGACCGAAGCCATTGGTGTGTTGTGGCATATGGCATTTTGTAGCAATGCCTGGAAGTTATACCATGTGAAAGACATGGGAGTGCTTGTGTTGATATAATGCATGTAGCACGCCTTCGTCCTCCTTCCCCGAAACACCCGTGGGGCGAAGTAGTTTGCAAGAACGTGCCAACAGTGTCGGTATTGGTGTTTCATCATCATCATCAGATGGCGAGCTTTCATGGCGCTTCCGTTTTGATTATTTTCCCTGGGTTCAGATAATGTGTTGAATGAAACACGAGCGATTCGGAACGAATGGAGTTCCCATTGAATACCGTAGGGATACCACAATGATGAACTCTCCTCCATCTGATTCAACATTACCTCTTTCGAGCCATAACTAGCCCATAAGTGTACAGTTACCATACTTATCTCCAGTGTTCGAAACGAAGCAGGATATATTCCCATGTCACTTTCATAATTTCAGTTGTCATGGTGGAACGGAACTTACCTGGAAGGAAAGAGAAAAAGAGATGGTTAATAATCGAAATAGTAGATTCATATGAGTAACTTTAAATTTTTTATATATGTTCTATCAGGTATCTCTCACAATTTTACCGAAAATGAGAATGGATACTCTAAACTAACGACGAATAACCTGATTTATTGTGAGTGGCATAAATCTCACATGTTTATTGACTATTTAGACGGTGTTGCTGCAGTTAAACCAATACCGGACCGGTGAACAAAAAATATAGCGGCTCGCCTGTGTAAAAACAAACCTTTCGCAGGTGTTTCTAATCGATTCGGCAGATTCAGCAATAGCTGAAACTGTCTAAACTAGGTATAGGAGATGAAACTTTTGATGGTTCCATGCTATGCTATCATTCATCTATTTTATGAGTATTTCCTGAAATGTTGCGGAAAACTTGGAATGGTAGGAACTATGACTGATCCAAAGATATTGTAGTAAACATAACACCCAGTAATGTATACTCAATACATAGAAAATAAAACAAAAAAATCGCATAATAGGAATAAGGAATATCTTCCTGTCCGTGCTTTTTGAGGTAGTCTTTTATCTCTGTACTTGAGTTTGAAAATGAGATGTTTTGTGTTAATTATTAAGTCTTCTTCTTCAATACTATCGTTCCCAGAAAAACTTCTGTTGTCTCAACGTGAGATTTTATAAGCGAATGCGACACTTACCCGAATGCAACATTTACCCGGATGTAACAAATACCCGAATGCAACTTAAGGAAAAATTCCAACAAATCAGCTTAGGAGTTTTTTTCGAATCTCCTGTTGATAAATAAGATTAAATCGGAACAATATGAGAGAGCAACAATACGCAGTAAAATGAAAAATTTTAATGAGGAAAATTTGAGAATGATGAGGGAGACTTCGCTGTGTCATTTTTAAAAATTAGTGTAGGCACAATTAACGTGCCGTCTTCTTTTTTCGGTATTGCCTTCCAAGGCTGGAAGATAGTTTAGAAATGAACATGGGAAAATTTGGAAAAATGAGTAGGTAATTGTAACATAAAAATTATAAAGCGTAAATGTCTTTAAAATGTGAAAAGAATTAGTAAGAGAGAAAAAATGGCGCTAACGTCGCAGTGCAATCTTTATTATGAATTTATTTTGTCGTAACGAAATTTATTCTGAGATCAACGTAATGAAGACAAAGTCCCCATCTAACGAGAAAAAGGAAGCGAGGCGGCCCCAAGCCGCCGAGGTGACGCAATCCGCCGTCGGAAGCGGCGACCTTTAGCAAGCAAACCTGTGTTCCACCAATTGCCCGGTTAGTTTGAAACATAGAAGACGATCGTTTGGTTATGTCGGACGGCATACGTTTATCTGGCGCATTACGTTTACCCGTTAATTTTAGCTTTGATATATATCTTTCATATTACAATGCAAAAATTGCTGGGCAAACGTATGCCGCCGGACGCTCGCTAACGCTTAATAATTTAATTAATATAAAAGTGAAAATATACAAGCAACGCCGTTCTATCTCTTTTTTTGCTCTACCTACGAAATATACGAGTTTTTGGATACCAGTTAATGTATGAATGTGATTATTTTAATAACGCTTATCAGGATTAAATATAAAAATACTTTCTAATCACATATAACTGTAAATACTACATTTGAGTAAATATTACTTTCGGGTTAATGTTGCATTCGGGTAAATGCTACATTTGGGTATTCGTTGCATTCGGGCAAATGTGCATTCGGGAAGATAGTCCATTCTGGTACATGTCGCATTCGGGCATTTGTTACATTTGTTACATTTGTTACAGTAAATAGGGTAACTGTCTTTCGGGTAAATGTGACACAATCCTCTAGAATACGTGTGATCACAGTGCAAGTCGGAAGAAATCGAGAACATCCAAATTGATTTGATGGAGCCGAAAATCTAGAATATGTTTACAAAACTGGTCTTTCCACAAATAGAGACAAATGAACTGCAAAGGTTTAAACAAGTTCACTCACTGACGAGTCGAATTAACTCTCAAGTTTAAAACCTCTATAATAGAGAAAAATTAAAGTTAACTAACGATGTAAGAACTGTGAAAGCAGCAACAAGGTGCGAGGGCCAGAGTAAAAGAATTCAAAAGAACTCGCCATGGATCTGAGGTGAAGTCAGTAGCGACAAAGCCGTTGTTGCTAGTTTTTGATATGCTATACATTACGATTCCATAATCCATAAATGGTTTAAATTAACGAAAACTGGAAGCATTTCCATTTTCTCATTATAATCTGTTCTGTTCATGCCATATGCCATGCCATAGATTTTATGCGTTGGATGAAACTGGGATCTGAATTTGATCGTTCAAGCATGTCTTCGGCCACTTGATTGGGAATTTAATTGAAATTTCGGCACTATTCATGCTACGACTTTTCTCATGCCCAAAACCAAAATATGGCGAACGGTCTCGTGTGAGATCACGGTCACGTGTGAGATCACGGTCACGGGCTAGCTCTCTCAAACTTAAATGATTTCCGAGCACAATTCCTTTTTTGTCGATGTTTTCATCAGTTGAAGAGGTCGTCCTTGACGTGGCAAATCGTTCATCTCTTCTCGACCGTCTTTGAATGTCTTTTACCATTAATACACATAATTTCACATAATATCTTTGATCAACAGTATTATCAAAAATCTCCAAAATAAAAGTTAACTGATTTTCAATGACGCTGTAAACAATACCAACTTGAAATTTAAAAAAAAAAAAAAAACGTTGAGCGGAAATATTTAAAGTTACAAATTTCCAGTATATATTCAACTAAATGTATTTCCATAAAAAAGTGATTCAAGCGCCAAAATGTCTCGCTCGAAATGGAAATGCAGCGTTCGATCTACGGGCAATTTAAGCTCCGCCCGTTTTCAACTCATTGGGTATAAATAACCCGTTCGCGATTTCAAATCATGGCCTCGTTCGAGCAAACTTTCCTAATGCTAATTACACACAGCGGGTTCGCCCGATACAAAGGAAGAATGGCAAATATCGCACACGCTGGTACAGTTTAGTTCGGTGAAGATACGGCGTCGATTTTCATGCCGCCTGGGGGAGAGCGCATCTGTGTGTGTTTGCATCACACGCCCATATTGTTGTTTTTATGCTTTGCCAAAGGTGGTTGAGAATTGTCGAATAATGCTGCTTGTGGAACAAAATATAATCGCCTGTGACCGAGTATTTGTCAACCGCGAAAAGACCGTCACGATAGCGTTCATCATGAATACTCAGTGCAATACGTGTATTAGGAAACAAATAGAGACATATGGCCAGCTTCTGAATTGTTCTCGTGAGGGCAAGAATGAACCTCCAAATGTTTCTACAAAACAACAAGGAATAAAAAAATCAAATTGTTCTATGTCAACGATGTGATCTTGAGCATAACCTGGTATATATTTTTTAAACATTTGAAGAAGTACATGCCAACTCGTCTGTTGGCACCACTTTTTCAGCTTCCAGTGAAACTTTGTGAGTATAAAAACATTGACCATTAAACCAACTCTGCATACTTGAAATTTTAAAAACAAAATGTAGACGACTTTTTGAAAAGGGCCGTACTTTTTTTCTTAGATTCTTACAAAAATTTCTAACTCAAAAACATAGAAACATAGAAAACATAGACCTACAAAATTTGGGTAAAGAATAAAATGTAGGAAATTATTCAAATTTATAAAAGAATATCAAACATTTTTCAAAAAAATAACACTGAAAAAATATCTTGAAATATTTTTTTTTCAAAAAAGAATGTTTTTACAAAATACTGAAAAAAATTATATGAATAGTCCATACAATAACCAACAACTCATCCATACATAGGAAGAATGCACTTTTATATGGATTGAGCTTTTCTGACAACTTTTCCATGTTTTCTTCAAAACAAAATTAAAATTCATGCCGACTGGCATAAATTTTTTTTGACAATTTGAAAAAAAATCCTTTTTGAGCGAAATAAGTTTAAATTTTTTGATTATCGTTTTTCTAATTTTTTAATGAAAATATGAACAATTTTACACTTTCTGTCCAATGATCAAAATTTTCCCGCTCTTATAGTTTTTAAGTTAGAAATTTTTGTGATTTTGAGTTTTGTTTTTCTAACTATTTTACAAAAATTTAACACTCTAAAACTTTAAGACCCCAAAAATCAATAGGAAAAGAAAAAAAATGTAGGAAATCAAATTCAAATTTTCATTCAAAATTACTACATTGTTCGATCTTCGTGTGTGATTGTCCGTACACCCTTATCCTCTCCTTTTTTTTCCTTCGCGAGCGACTGTTTCCCTTCTGACTAACTATAGAATAAGCTGAAATGTATATACATAATAGATATAATAATAGATTTAAGAATTGAGTATGATGAGCGTGAGTGTGAATGCGAGTGTGAACATTGTACAATATCCTTATATCCCCTCCTTGTCCAAAAGAAACTATGTCACCCTTCTAATCTCGAGTCGACCGCGAGTAATCGGTTTCCTACTTTATTAACCCTAGATTTAAGGAAACATGTTGATATATACTAATAAAAGTATAGCTAAGAGTTCGGCTCCTTTAAACCTATGTAACTGAGCCTGTAAAAATAAATGACTTAAATAAAAAAAATACTACCTAATGAAATTATTTAAAAAATTCCAATTCATTTTTATTAAAAACGTTTTTTTTAAATTCTAAAATAATGATATTAATAGCCCATATAATAACCAATTAATAACCAACAAGTCATCCATACATCGAAAAAAGGACAATGCAATAGGGAAAGAGTTTTTCCAGCAACAACTTTTTCATGTTTTCTTAATCCCTTATAATATCAGAACACATGTCACATTTTTATGAAATAGTTTAAGTATTAATTACTATTTGTGCTGTCAAAAGATTTTGATGAATCGTACATCAATAGAACCGAGAATCATCCAAGATTTGTTTGATATGCTTTTAATTACAATTTTCTAATCCGTGAATGGCTCAAATTAACAAAAATTAGAAGCACTTCAATTTGTGCTGTGCATATCTAATGATTTTGTTAGTTGATTTTAATTTTCGAATTGGTCTTTGCCAAGGTACCTCTATAACACAGAAAAGGAAAATATCGTTTGCGATGCACACTCAGTGCACTATTTTCATCGACGTAAGGAAACATATTGCGATACATGACCAGATTGTGTATTGTTCTCGCGATAGCAAGAATGAATCATGAATCAACCATCTTCAACGGTTTCTGGTAAAACTACGCAAACACTATTCCAAAATAAAATAGTTGCTAGTTAAATTCAATTATTTCGTAGTCCTACATCAACAACGCGGTTGTGTCCTGGACACAACCTCCTATATTTTTTTAGAAGAAGCAAATGTGTTTTATTTTCACAAAAATAACGTTTTCTATCAAACTCGTCGTTCTTCTCCACTCTTGGAACTACGGTGAGATAGCTTTATCACATGCCTTTCAATTAAAAATTAAATTAATGAATCAGTGTATACTTACATATCTCCCGGAACTTTTTCGACAGTCGGCTAAAGCTGAAACAGGTACACTGGGGCGTCACTTCGTCTGCATCGGGACCGTATTTCTCTAGCCTCCGTTCCCGCTTGCGGCGTTTCTTCTCTTCCGCCAGCTGTCGCTGAACGGAGAACTTTTCCCGCAGCTTAGGGCTGCCGTTCTCGTCGATGTAGTAGAGCGTATGCTCTAGCCCATCCGACTTGTTGATCAGCTTGGGGTCTATGGAGAACGCCTGCAGCAGACTGGGGTCTACGATTTTACGCTGGGCGGCTGAACCAGCAGCCACCGGTAGCGTCGTCGATTTCTTCGCCACAACTCCTCCCGTGTCGCAAGGCTTGGTGGCATCGTCAGTGGACCGACCAAGTTCAGTCTCTTCCTTCCTAGGCACTACTTCTATATCACTACTACTATCACAGGTGGTTACAACAGCGGTAAATGTGTGCGGCCGGGGGCTATTCACATCCGGCAAACTCTGGCAAGTACGTTTGTTCAGTTTGCGATTGGACTTGGCAGTAGTGTTCTGTTCGCCGTCTTCTCCGACTTCATCATCCTCGTCGTCTTCGTCCTTTTCTCCGATTACATAACTCACTTTGGTTTGTCCTACTGGTAACTCCGTGTACTCCTCAACGGCACTCAGGTACTGGGTGCTGGTGCTAGCACTGTGTGTCCTATCGATGTCCGAGGTCGACATGAACACGCCGGAGTCCGAGGCTACGATAGTACCCGTACTGAGTGGTGGAAGCGTCTGATTGTGGCGTAGATCATCCGCCTCACACTCACTGTTGTGTTTGATTGCCTCGGCGCGACGTCGCACGATTGCCGCCATCGTCAGCGGGGTTCCCTCCAGATTTATCTGCTTCATTGTGCCTTCGTCCTGCGCCGATTTTTGACAGCGGTGTAATCTATTTGTTTGATAGATTTGTGTTTCCATTCGAGGCCCAAGAGCAAATAAGTATCAAATAAACAGAAAGATCAACAACAGGCTTAATTAGCACAATCGCGAACGAGTGTATGATTGTATACGACGACAGTGGCGCGGTCACGCGGAGCAATCAATTATCGCACGGAGCGGAGCGCATTCGCCGATTATTTTCGCGAGATTAATTCCGAAGTATGCGCGCGCGTCTTCTCGAAACTATCAAGCCTTATCAGTGGTGCTGCGACGCGTTAATTGACGTACGTGACCTTATTTTTCACTGATGCCATTCCATGCGAGGCAGGCAGCCTGAAGTACTACACTCCGGAGCTCAGCACTGAAACTGCGTCGTAGCAATTCACAACTGCTCCTGGGTACCCCGATCGACCCGTAAACTCCACTTTTCTGTCGTTGCTTTCAGTCAACAGCCACACTTTATAACCACTCGTTAGTTGTTCGTGGCATTCGAGAGAGACCAACAGATTTGCGTATTGCTCCCCAACGCTGAGAATTTGCACGCCGAAGATCTGCATTTTTTGCTGATCTCCACAAGACCTCAACCGGGACACGATCTGGAGATCCGAAAAGTGATTGTTTACGAACGGATTTAGCACAACAAAGGAGAGAGCTAAGTAAATAACGCAACGCAACGCAGCGATTTGATGCTGTGCAAAGCTGCGATAAAGAGGCAGCGCAGCAGGTCGAAATTTGGGCTAGAGATTCAGACGAAGAGAGGGACATGTTATTTTTAGAAATAAGACGCAAAAAATTTGTTTCATGTTTTTGCGTGTGCTTCTCTCGAGAGAAAAAAAAATGATTGATTGACGTTAGGTGTTTTCTTCTGCTTGCTGAATTCGCAGATTCGCGACCCCATTGGCGGAGGGGGCTCGCTTCAACTCGCGCACTATATGCACGGAATTCCTTTCGCTACTCCGTTATGTAGTGATTCGTCAGGCCTCTTGTGTTCCGAAACAAGGGCGATATTCAACGTAAACAATTTATAATACTCTGATTTATTTATGTAAACAAACGATCGATGTCAGCGAACTTTGGAACGACTACAATTAAGATCTTAGAATGTGAATAGAATGAATAGAATGTCTATTGAATATAAAAATTAATTCCGTAGATATTAGTCTTTTAACCATCAACCAATATTGTTTTTTGATAACATTCCTGTCATTTTCCGAATATTACAATTAAACGCTTGTAATATACGGAAAATGATGTTCATTGTCCTGTTTCAGGAATATCGTTGATAATTATAAAATAATTCATTAAAAAGGGAGAAGTCAACATTTCTTATTATACTTTCAGCGAAGAACGAATTTGCAATACAAGATTTAAAACTAATTTTTTTAAACCCCGCTTTAACTTTTTTCCAACCTAATACGATGTGTGAGAATTAGTAAAGATTATCTGCAACAACCACTTTCTCAGAATGGAAAAATGAAACACTGATATTTGTAGAACTTCCAGAAATAAACAACAGTCTCCGAGCACAAGAAGCAAATAAGAAGGATGGAGCTGATAAATAAATTTGGCACTGTTGAACTGATTTTGAAAAATTGTGTCTATCAAAATTGTCCTTTAAAAAAATTACAATTCATATAAAAAAAACTACATCCAACAAATGACAGTCGTTCACAAGAACTTCCGACGATATCGTGTCGATATGGAGCTCATCTATGGTCTAAATTTATGTTCGCAAAAATCCATACAAAACAATTCCGATGGAGTTACGTAAAGTTCTTGATGGCCATCCGGAATCTTGTTTGGTTGAAAAAAAAATATGAAAATTGATATCTGCAATTAAATCTGAGACCTAACATCGGAAATATGATTACGAAACCTTATAATATTAATATGGTATCTGGGAAATCTGAAGGTGGACATCGTTGATGGATTCTGGAATTCGGAATACGCATTTCTTGAAATGACAAATCAATAAAATTCGGAATCTGATATCTAAAAACCATAGATTTGGGATCAACAATATGGAATCGAAATTTGATATATGGTACTGTAAGAAAATTGTATTCTGGAATAAAGTTTTGAAGCTGAATGTAGCGATTCGGTAACCCAAAATAGAATGATAAAGCTTAAATTAATTTCTGAAATCGAATTTCCCTTTTTGAATCCGACACATGATCCACCCACTTTCCTATAGAAGTTAGGCACTTGGGATGATTATAAGAACTCTGAATCAGGATATTGCAGGTGGATATTGGATTTAATAATACGAATTCATTAAACATGCGAATCCATGCAATCATAGTCCGAAATCAGTATGCAGAAAATTAGAAAAGAAAGTTTCTGAAATTGGATTTCCCATTTTTTTGAGGTTCGGAATTTGAAATTCATAGAAATTTGATGTTGAATTCATTTTTTTTTTTTCTCAAACATCTTACTTGTATTATTTTAATTGATACTTGGCTCAGATTCTATGCCAAATAACATGGCTTGATTTTATTCTGAATGGCAAATCGGAGAATACGTGTGTGTAAGTCGGAAAAAAATATTAAAACAAAAATTAGCCAAATTAAATTAGATATTTCATTCGCGTGATATCTCGGCTTATGTCCAATCACTACAACCTAAACGCGCATCTCTATCGTATTGGGCTCGCAGCAAACAATCTTTGTGATTGTGGCAATGGCTACCACGACATCGAGCATATTGTCTGGTCGTGTATCCGGTTCCATGCTGCTCGCTCTCAGCTCTCTAGAGCACTGAGAGCAAAAGGCAGACAATCGGATATCCCCGTCCGGGATATCTTAGGTAGCCGTGATCCTGATCTTCTGCTTCATCTATACCTGTTCCTCAGAAACGCCGATGTCAACGTTTAATGATGTTTCCTTCGTTGTGTCCCTGTTTCATATCCCTCCTATCCGATCTATAAACTTTTACTTAGTCGCGGCAATACATACACACACTCTTTACAGATACACGGGCCAAAGGTTGTGCAGTCCACTGATGATTCAACAAAAGCCAAAGGTTGTACCGCTCATGACAACTCTACACGAGCTGATGATTGCGCCGGCTAGTGACCATTCTATCCTGGATTCCTCGAGAAGACGCACCACGCTAGATATGGGGTACAGACTAAGGGGGCGTTGCTGATTAATAGTCAGCTGCCCCCCAATAGGAAGTATCCCGTGTCGGGCACAGGTACAGATCATTGAAGACAGCAACATCACAATTACGAAAACACTTGTAATACTAACCTCGAGCCAACCGCGAGTAATCGGTTACATATTACTAACATAGTTATAAGGCAAACATTGTCGAAATATTGAACTCCCGGCCCCGTCAGGTTGACGCCATATGAGCCTTAATAAAAATATATATTTTGGATTAAAAAAAAAAAAAAAAAAAAATCAGCCAGAACGGGATTCGAATCCGAAGCTTTCGACATGACGCTGACGTGTGTGACGCTAAACCTTCTTCTACGGGCGCCGGCTCTGAACCTTGGAATCGGATTTTTTTAATTCTTTCAATGAATGAACATTATAATTCAATCAAAATTTCAATGTAATGCACAAACAGAAACGTCTGGAATTCATGAAATGTCAGTGGGATATGGTATGATCGATGTTTTTTGATGCATCTTTCAGTAAGGGTGCCAAATTGAAAACACGTCACGTTTTTATGAAATAGTTTCAAAGTTATAAGTTTCACAAGTTTTTCTGGTATGAGTCAGAAATTCTCTAAGCTTTGTTTAACAAGGACAAGGGAATCTTACTGTCTAGCATAGTAATATTTCCTTGTCCTTGTTGAATTGTCAAAAATTGAAAGTTCTACGGACATTGTAGAGAGCGGGAATATTGCAACTTAAGCTCTGCCCGTTTGCAATATATTGGGTAGAAAAGAAGCTATACGAGATTTCTATTACACAGAGGCAAATGAACTGAAAAATTGGAGGCTTCTATAATTCAACACACCCACACTCTATTACACATTCTCGCTCCTGTCAGCGAGCAGCCAATTAAAAGTATTATTGCTTAATGCTGATGTCACACACAGTGATTTTGCCTCATACGCTTGGTATTACACAGCAGTGCTATTTTTTCGCAACTTCAAATCTAAGCTCGACGAAATGATACCCCACGTCGATTTCCACACCGTCTGGTATAGAGTGTGGGATTCTGAGGGATCTACGCTAAGGTCGATTCGGTCATCTTGGAAGAGTAGCATTAAACCAAATGCTGGTAATTTATAGGAATATATAGAGATGCGCGGACAATCATTTACCTGCATGAACAATGTATATATAAAAAATAGTTATATTTAAAATCATAATCAGGCACAATTTGTTTTTGTTGGACACGTGCAAAAAAATGGGTTACATGGAATACATACTTAATACAAAAAGGTTTGTTTTCTTTCACAGCCTTAATTCAAAAGCGTGTTTAAAAAAAATCCAAAAATTTCATTATCATTTTCCCTCACTACGCATCTTGTGGAACATTAAATTTCCGAATTTTCCTATTTTTCTTCAACATTTTCCGCCGTACAAACATTTCTATTTCTCATCAAAATAATAGCAGCTCAAATCGGATAATTCGTTTTTTCGTAGTGAAACATTTGTGGCGATTGATTTAAATATACTAGCAGACCCGGTGACTTCGTTCCGCTCAAAATAGTTATTTTTTTCGTACATTCGCGATCGATCGACGGGCGATGCCATTCGAATTCTAAAAAACGCTTTCCGAGCTCAATTGAATTCAACTCCTTTTATTCATAACACAGTTGATTGCATAATGCTTATCTTTTTCGGTTTCTTGCCAACGAAATAAACTTAAAGAAATTTTCATTTTTGAATCGCTGGCGGCAATAACGATCCGGTTCGATGGTGAATTTGGCTTTGAATCTGTAGAGATATTTATAATCTCAAAATTCATGAGCGAATCCCAGTATTGACTTATTTCAGAAAAAAACTGCCAATAATGTCGGATTAAATCTACTTTCTTCAACAATATTCGCCCCGCATGACGAAGATAAATAAATAAAAAAACTGAGCCACAAAAGTTCCTCATGGAAACCGATGGCTCGAATCCTTAATTTAAAAGCAAACTGTACGATGTTCGTATTCTACAGAACACATAACCTACTTATCACAAGGATCAGCAGATTGCACTTAAACAATTTTATTTGTGGAATTCGTACAATATGCGGGGAAAACCTCCTAACCTAAATGATAAGAACGGGGTTAATCTCGATAATTCCCATGCAAAGTGAATAATAACAAAGCAAAATTAATGCTTTCACCAACATTTCATCGGATACTAGACTCCGCCGCTTTTGGAAAGCAAACCATTCTCTCCGATGGGCAAACATTGATAAGCGGCTTGCTTCTCTTCTCGCTGATTAACCACAATGGAAATTAAGTCGCAATCTCTTTGTTACACGGCTTCGCTTGCAACCAAATATTGATGTATTCGATAAGGGTCATTTGGCGCACTGGTGATCGCACATCTGTCGGCTGTGTTATATAGTATGTATCGTGTGTTTATTGTTTATCTTTGTCAAACAGACGCGTGTTGATTGCAATTGCAGGTCCACTTTCCTCGTTGGAGTGATGGGTTCATTCTCGTTAAGCTTTCGTCATAATAAATAACAATTTATAGAAGAGGAGATAATTGACCGTCGAAAATGTTCAATCAAGGAGCTACGAGCGAACAAAAATCTAAAAAAAAAATGGCTCATGTAATCGTCGTTGCGAATTTCATCACCCTCCAGTTCGAACCGGAATACAATCTAAGCAATCAAGCATTTGGATCATTTCCTTCACATTCCTTGACTTCGGACCGGTATTGGGAAGGCAGCTCTGGCCAAATTCGTTCGAGCGTTCAAACGGTTCATTGGATTTCGCTGTGTTGTGATTCAGCGACTTTGGAAGCGTAAAAAGACGGTATACACTACATTTGAAATTAGTATCAAAGACAATTGCTATAAAATTATTATGATTCGGCAACCAGAAACTGAGTGTGGTCAAAAAATACACACACTGCTCATTCAAACAAGTTATTTTAAGCGTTACGGTAATGATTTTGGGTGCGTTGTAGTGAAACATTTGTCATTGTTCCAAATTTGGACCGAATTCTGCTCAATTAGTCATCTACCGATTCGTCCCACATATTTTTAAGAACTACTCGTCTTCCAATGCCAATGCGTAGCAAAATACGTCACGGACACAAGTATCACACCTCGCGAATACCTTGGAATGACGCGTGCGTGATATCTTCGCGCAGCGTTACGACGGAGAGGCACGTGATTTTTTTTTTCTTTGCGAGCCTCGTAATGTTTCCCCTCGTCACCAACTGCGAACAGTAAGACTAGCAGGGCGGTTTGGGTTGGTTACCCCGCTAGTGTGACGTATATCAAGACTCACCGGTTGGCATCCACCGATCGCCTCTCATAACAGCAAGATTCGCAGAGGCGAATGGAATTTTACTCACCACCACACGTCTTTTCTGAAGGGGGCTTTGGGGGGAATGGTGCACAACCACTGCGCATTTAATGGTAATGTGGTGACCGAGTCGCGCTCCCGAGACCACGAACCGCGTGCGTTTGTTAGCTTCACGCGTCTTTCCTCTCATTATGAGCCTCCCACCATTGTACCGCGCGCAAAGCATGTTTGCACACAGTTGTTTCAGTTGTGCTAAAAATAAATTTGCAAAACGCGCTAATGGAGGCTGGTCCGTGGTGAAAGAAATAACAAGACACAAAAAAAATGTGACGCTATGAAAAGAGGGGCGCGACTGCATATTACGCCAAAGAAGAAACAAAAATCCCGCTGCCGTTTATGTAGGTGATGTGTATGCTTTGAGAGCTGCTTTCTGACACGAAAAAAGATGTCCTGAGGCGGTGTGCACAAGAAGCATACAACAACAGTGCAGTGAACTCTTATCTTCTCCTCTTCATTCGGATTTCACTTGCCTTCGCCAAACTCGGTTAATCGTTCGCGCGCAGTACGACGAATCGCACATAACGACAGTCACCACCGCGGCTGGTTGGTGACATAATATTGCATATCTTCTGTTGCTGTGGTGGTTGGTTGCACCGATCAGTTAGGGTTGACTGGCGCACGTACACTTATCTCATATTTCGCATTACTTCTGGTGGTGGAATAATATCCGTTGTTTTGGTTGGGGAAATTTACCGCGAAAATCCACTTCACTTTGCTCTAGTATGCGATATGATAAGAAGAAACGCAGAGAATACAGTAAATTTTATCGCAGTGTATCAACACAGTTCATTTCGAGTCTCGTGATACATCTAAAATACATCTAAAATGTTATTTATGAATCTCGATTAGGTGTATGTGATGGTACATTGACATGAAGAAAAATGATCTTGAGTTTTCGTTTTTCAAGCAGAGAAAGGTTCAAAATGGCTCCAAAGGTCATAACATATGATCGCGTCAAACACAAAAACGATCTTCCTTGCTAAGGCAAATCAGTTTTGAGTTTGAAAAATAATGCTTAAAATTCTCAAATATTAAGCCACTTTTTTATTTAAAAACAAAGTGACGATGCAAAAACGACATTCGTTATATGGTGCGCGTAATATTTCAAATTTAGCTAGCATTTTCAGAAAGCTGTGACTTTTTGACATTAAATACAAAAATCTAAGAAAAAATATTTTTTTCGTTTTTGAGATACAGTAACGTCTCGATTATATCACTGGGCATTTTAATCACGTCTCGTTTTTATCACTCTCGAATTTATCGCTGAAAATGTTTCGTTTTTATCACGTTTTTCGAAGAATGAGAAATTACATGAAAGCTTTAAACTGCCGTTAAATTATTGAAAAAAATGAAATTCAAGAAAAAAAAATATTTTTGAGCATTAATGCCGCCTATCGTAATTAGAGGTATTGATGGAAAAATTTCTTACTGTTGAATTTGTAGCGTATACCACATATTTCCTTGAAAGCTTGAAAGCATATTATTTTCATTAGCTCAGAAACAAAAACTATGAATAATTATAAGCAATTTTCTCTTCGATTGTGTGAAATGAGATGCACGACCTATGCCATTTCCCAGTTTGAGCCGCGGAAGAGACAGTCGTAAAGTATATTATCTAATCAATTGTTGAAATTCTTTTTCGAGATAATCGATAATACTTTTTAGTAATAGATTTATTCTTGAGTAGTGACAACTAAGCTACAAGAGCTAATGGAAAAAATACGAATCACAAATCGCTCAACAATTCGATATACACTATACGACAATCACAAGAATGCTAAAGGAGAAGTACTAATTTGTGAAACTGTATGTTTCGAAATCATCGAGCACTAGAAAAAATATACTGCTGACGGTAAAATTGTTGTAATGTTCAAATTGATTGTTGGTAAATATTCTATATTTACTTTAAAGGAAAATACAGCAAGCTAGAAACGGCTGTCTACGGCTGTGGTGGTTGATAGTATCTGCGTCGTTTAAGTTCAGCGAATCTTGTCTTAATTTTAAAGTTTGTGCAATGGATAATTTCAATTACTTGAATACTTATGATTTGACCGTTGGCGGGTACATAATTGCAACGAAATTGCCTTAATTTTCAAAATGATTGACGAAAACCGGATAATTTTCATGTTACAATGTTTCCAATCCATTGATGGAAAATCGAAAAACCTTCGATGTTTGAAAGTGGAAACTATTTCGTGAATGCTTCTAAAATCAGTTTGTTCTGAAAGTTTCCGAAAAAGACTACTAGGGGCGTTCTGATAATAGATAACTGCATTGCGCACCCTTGCTTGTGGGGATGAAATTCCCTCTGGCGATGGACTGATTAAAGATTGTCCAACGCCAACAGAATGATGAACCAGGGACTGATTCAAAACATAAAAGTAATATATCAAGAAAAATAAGAAATGCCAGTCAGGCTAAATTCGGAAATACTGGATAAGGCACTGAAAAAATCAATCACAAAATCTTGGAAGCAATTTGATGTGGTCCAAAACAAATATGTATTTGGTAAATGAAGACAGAATTTCTCTGTCCACCTTATTTACGGTTTCTGATCCTTGTAATCAAATAGTGGTACCGGACCTCGAAGAAGAAACGATATTTCACACACAACTTTCTGACAGCCAAATTATTGGTACATGGAATGATCCATCAGAAAAAATTTAAGGAAAAATGGGAAAGATGGAGATGAAGAAAATAGAAGTATAGTTACAGTAAGCAACCGGAAATAGCTGCTCTGAAAAACAATTCATGCAAAACTTCAATTCAAAATTTAAATAATACAATAGAATGGGAAGAACTAAAAAACCTAAATTTAGCCACAATGTCTTTCACACAACTTCGAGAAAACAAGAGAAATTGCTATGAAAGAAGCACTGCAACTATAGTTTCGTTATATCATGTTATGTTGTGTTATTTTACGTGTTCACGTGATGAATATTGTAATATATGTTTGACTATACATTTTGCATGTTACACGGAGAATAATGTTTAAATCATACATATTGGAGAAAAAAAGATTTTTCGTTTAATTAAATTATCACATTTCCATTTTACTGAAAAATATTTTTTTTGAGCGTGATATAATCGAAACGTAACTGTATACAATTTTGTTTTTCCATATTTATGCTGATTTTGATTTTAATATGTCCGGACGTGTATTTTTATAAATTTTAGATGTTTGCACGGCAAAACTCTTTTTTTTTTTAAATATTTTTGATATTTAGAAATCCAGGCAAAAATCGAATTCTGATTCTAAATTCTGATGTATTGTTTTGATTTGTATTTAAATGTGCGCTTATAAGGCGACCATTTCTTGATAGATCACAAAGATGTTGGCATTGATTAATTGGAAATATTGCATCTATCACAATAGAAAAAAAATATGTTTCTTAAACAAACAATTGAATAATTGTAAAATGTTAAGCGTTGTCTAAACGCACTAAATCCTACGTTTTGATTGGTCCAATTTGTGTTCCTCATTTTAGACTGACCAAAAGAAACGACTAGAGTAGCAGTGAGATACAGTTTTAATACATCAATACCACCGTGCATGTGTATATAATTTTTTTTATCCCTTTTGTTTATTTTAGGCTCATTAGCATTTTTGCTGTAACAGAGCCGAATTTTAATCGTGTACATGTCACATTGTTTATCATATCTATAATTAGCACATTACACAGTTGCCATTTTTCGGCGTTAGAGTATTCGCTTCTATACCATTGCATAGCATATGGTAGCCATTTAGGCGTAAATGTTTTTCCTTCTGTTCTTCCATTATCCAGTTAGAACCGAATAGCGGAGACAGTTGATTGATCATTGTTGAGTTATTTATAGAACAGCAGCCCGATGTTGTCTTGCAGAGCAGAGCAGTTGTATGGATGAATCGATCGTATTTCGACCGTGGATCGATCTCCATCGCTGATGATTATTGCGTGGACGTAGTTATTCTGTAACAAACACAAAGATCAATAAGGGTCCTGAGTTTTGAACTCACGATCGATCGCTTACTAAGCGAACGCGCAACCAATGTGGCTACGGAGACCCCCATGTGTATATCATTCTATCCAAGAAAACAAACAATGTTCTTGCTCTAGTCTCTATCAATCTCACATCAGCTAGCGAGCAGACAACATTCCTTCCTAATGCTGATAATACATAGAGCGATTTTACTCGATACAATAAAATATATAGCACACTGTTCAGTTTATGAAAGGAATCGAAACATTGCGTCGTAAGCCCCATTCCTGTGTGATTTTTCTGCT